>NC_044560.1:99301116-99338829 GCF_007565055.1 Rhinopithecus roxellana | reverse complement strand
TGTGATGAAGTCACACATGAGAAAGCAATCTCTCAGAAAGTTTCTCTGTATTTATTATGTGAGGATATTTCCTTTTTCACCATGGCCCCCTATGGGCTCCGAAATATCACGTTGTAGATTCCACGAAAGAGTGGTAGCAAACTACTTCCTGAAGTCTAATTTATAATTCTGTGAGATGAACACACAGATCAGAAAGAAGTTTCTCAGAAAGCTTCTTTCACGTTTTGAACGGATGAAATTTACTTTATCAGCGTAGGCCTCAAAGTGATCCAAAGAAGCGCTTCTCAGGTTCCTCAACGACATTGTTAATGGACTGCTCCATGAAACATAAGTGTAACTCTGTGAGATGAATTCACACATCACCAAGAAGTTTCAAAGAAAGCTTCTTTCTAGTTTTCATCTGTGGATATTTCCTTTGTCACCGTAAGGTTCATTGCGCTATGAAGTATCTAATTGCAGATTTCCAGACAACTGTGCTAACAAACTGATCACTGAAGAGAAACGTGTGAATCTGTGAGTTGCATTCACACATGGCAATGCAGTTTCTCAGAAAGCTTCTCTTTAGTTATTATGTGAGGATATTTCCTTTTTCAACATAGCCCTCAATGTGCTCCCAAATGTACCTTTGCAGAATCCACGACAACAGTATTAGCAAACGGTTCCAAGAAGGGAAGGGTGGAACTCTGTGTGATGAGTCACACATCAGAAAGCAATCTCTCAGAAAGTTTCTCTGTAGTTATTATGTGAGGATATTTCCTTTTTCACCCTGGATCCCTTTGGGCTCGCAAATATCACTTTCCAGATTCCACATAAAGTGTGTTAGCAAACTGCTTCCTGAAGTCTAAGTTATAAGTCTGTGAGATGAACACACAGATGAGAAAGATGTTTCTCAGAACGCTTCTTTCCAGTTTTGAATGGATGAAATTTCCTTTATCAGCTTAGGCCTAAATGTGATCCAAAGAAGCCCTTCTCAGGTTCCTCAAAGACAGTGTTAATGGACTGCTCCATGAAACATAAGTGTAACTCTGTGAGATGAATTCACACATCACCAAAAAGTTCTACGAAAGCTTCTTTCTACTTATCCTCTGTGGATATATCCTTTCTCACTGTAATGTTCATTGCGCTATGAAGTATCTAATTGCAGATTTCCAGAAAGCTGTGCTAACAAACTGATCACCGAAGAGAAACGTGTAACTCTGTGAGTTGCATTCACACATGGCAATGCAGTTTCTCAGAAAGCTTCTCTTTAGTTATTATGTGAGGATCTTTCCTTTTTCACCTTAGCCCTCAATGTGCTCCCAAATATACCTTTGCAGAATCCACGACAACAGTGTTAGCAAACTTTTCCAAGCTGGGAAGGGTGGAACTCTGTGTGATGAAGTAACACATCAGAAAGCAATCTCTCACAAAGTTTCTCTGTAGTTATTATGTGAGGATATTTCCTTTTTCACCATAGGCCCCTATGTGCTCTCAAATATCACTTTGCAGATTCCACGAAAAGAGTGTTAGCAAACTGCTTCCTGAAATTTAAGTTATAAGTCTGTGAGATGAACTCACAGATCAGAAAGAAGTTTCTCAGAAAGCTTCTTTCCCGTTTTGAACGGATGAAATTTCCTTTATCAGCGTAGGCCTCAATGCGATCCAAGGAAGCCCTTCTCAGGTTCCTCAAAGACAGTGTTTATGGATTGCTCGAGGACACAAAAGTGTAACTCTGTGAGATGAATTCACACATCACCAAGACGTTTCTAATAATGCTTCTTTCTAGTTTTCATCTGTGGATATTTCCTTTGTCACTGTAAGTTCATTGTGCTATGAAGTATGTAATTGTAGATTTCCAGAAAACTGTGCTAACAAACTGATCACTGAAGAGAAACGTGTAACTCTGTGTGTTGCATTCACACATTTCAATGCAGTTTCTAAGAAAGCTTCTCTTTAGTTATTATGTGAGGATATTTCCTTTTTCACCATAGCCCTCAATGTGCTCCCAAATATACCTTTGCAGAATCCACGACAACACTATTAGCAAACGATTCCAAGAAGGAAAGGGTGGAACACTGTGTGATGAAGTAACACATCAGAAAGCAATCTCTCAGAACGTTTCTCTGTAGTTATTATGTGAGGATATTTCCTTTTTTACCATGGGCTCCTATGGGCTCCCAAATATCACTTTGCAGATTCCACGAAAAGAGTGTTAGCAAACTGCTTCCTGAAGTCTAAGTTATAAGTCTGTGAGATGAACTCACAGATCAGAAAGAAGTTTCTCAGAAAGCTTCTTTCACGTATTGAAAGGATGAAATTTCCTTTATCATCGTAGGCCTCAAAGCGATACAAGGAAGCCCTTCTCAGGTTCCTCAAAGTCAGTGTTAATGAACTGCTCAATAAAACATAAGTGTAACTCTGTGAGATGAATTCACACATCACCAAAAAGTTCTAAGAAAGATTCTTTCTAGTTTTCCTCTGTGGATATTTCCTTTGTCATTGTAAAGTACTTTTCGCTATGAATTATCTAATTGCAGATTTCCAGAAAACTGTGCTAACAAACTGATCACTGAAGAGAAACGTGTAACTCTGTGAATTGCATTCACACATGGCAATGGAGTTTCTCAGATCGCTTATCTTTAGTTATTATGTGAGGACATTTCCTTTTTCACCATAGCCCTCCATGTGCTCCCAAATATACCTTTGCAGAATCCACGACAACAGTGTTAGCAAACGGTTCCAAGAAGGGAAGGGTGGAACTCGGTGTGATGAAGTAACACATCACAAAGCAATCTCTCAGAGAGTTTCTCTGTAGTTATTATGTGAGGATATTTCCTTTTTCACCATGGGACCCTATGGGCTCCCAAATATCACTATGCAGATTCCACGAAAAGTGTTAGCAAACTGCTTCCTGAAGTCTAAGTTACAAGTCTGTGAGATGAACTCTCAGATCAGAAAGAAGCTTCTCAGAAAGCTTCTTTCACGTTTTGAACGGATGAAATTTCCTTTATCAGCGTAAGCCTCAATGCGATCCAAGGAAGCCATTCTCAGGGTCCTCAAAGACAGTGTTAATGGACCGCTCCACGAAACATAAGTGTAACTCTGTGAGATGAATTCACACATCACCAAGAAGTTTGTAAGAAAGCTTCTTGCTGGTTTTCATCTGTGGATATTTCCTTTGTCACCGTAGGGTTCATTGTGTTAGGAAGTATCTTATTGCAGTTTTCCAGAAAACTGTGCTAACAAACTGATCACTGAAGAGAAACGTGTAACTCTGTGAATTGCATTCACACATGGCAATGGAGTTTCTCAGATCGCTTATCTTTAGTTATTATGTGAGGACATTTCCTTTTTCACCGTAGTTCTCAATGTGCTCCCAAATATACCTTTGCAGAATCCACGAAAGCAGTGTTAGCAAACGGTTCCAAGAAGGGAAGGGTGGATCTCTGTGTGATGAAGTAACACATCGGAAAGCAATCTCTCAGAACGTTTCTCTGTAGTTATTATGTGAGGATATTTCCCTTTTCACCATGGGCCCCTATGGGCTTCCAAATATCACTTTGCAGATTCCACGAAAAGAGTGTTAGCAAACTGCTTCCTGAAGTCTAAGTTATAAGTCTGTGAGATGAACACACAGTACAGAAAGAAGTTTCTCAGAAAGCTTCTTTCACGTTTTGAACGGATGAAATTTCCTTTATCAGCGTAGGCCTCAATCCGATCCAAAGAAGCCCTTCTCAGGTTCCTCAAAGACAGTGTTAATGGACTGCTCCACGAAATACAAGTGTAACTCTGTGAGATGAATTCACACATCACCAAAAAGGTTCTAAGAAATCTTCTTTCTAGTTTTCATCTGTGGATATATCATTTCTCACTGTAATGTTCATTGAGCTATGAAGTATCTTATTGCAGATTTCCAGAAAGCTGTGCTAACAAATTGATCACTGAAGAGAAACTTGTAACTCTGAGTTGCATTCACACATGGCAATGCAGTTACTCACAAAGCTTCTCTTTAGTTATTATGTGAGGATATTTCCCTTTTCACCATAGCCCTCAATGTGCTTACAAATATACCTTTGTAGAATCCACGACAACAGTGTTAGCAAACTGTTTCAAGATGGGAACGGTGGAACTCTGTGTGATGAATTCACACATCAGAAAGCAATCTCTCAGAAAGTTTCTCCATAGTTATTATGTGAGGATTCCTCCTTTTTCACCAGGAGACCCTATGGGCTCCCAAATATCACTTTGCAGATTCCACGAAAAGAGTGTTAGCAAACTGCTTCCTGAAGTCTAAGTTATAAGTCTGGGAGATGAACTCACAGATCAGAAAGGAGTTTCTCAGAAAGCTTCTTTCACGTTTTGAACAGATTAAATTTCCTTTATCAGCGTAGGCCTCAAGGTGATCCAAGGAAGCCCTTCTCAGCTTCCTCAAATACAGTGTTAATGGACTGCTCCGTGAAACATAAGTGTAACTCTCTGAGATGAATTCACACATCACCCAAAAGGTTCTAAGAAAGCTTCTTTCTAGGTTTCATCTGTGGATATATCCTTTCTCACTGTAATGTTCATTGCGCTATGAAGTATCTTATTACAGATTTCCAGAAAGCTGTGCTAAGAAACTGATCACTGAAGAGAAACGCGTAACTCTGTGAGTTGCATTCACACATGGCAATGCAGTTTCTCAGAAAGCTTCTCTTTAGTTATTATGTGAGGATATTTCCTTCTTCACCATACCCCTCAATGTGCTCCCAAATATACCTTTTCAGAATCCACGACAACAGTGTTAGCAAACTGTTCCAAGAAGGGAAGGGTTGAACTCTGTGTGATGAAGTAACACATCAGAAAGCAATCTCTCAGAAAGTTTCTCCATAGTTATTATGTGAGGATACTTCCTTTTTCACCATGAGACCCTATGGGCTCCCAAATATCACTTTGCAGATTCCACGAAAATAGTGTTAGCAAACTGCTTCCTGAATTGCATGTTATATGTGTGTAAGATGAACTCACAGATCAGAAAGAAGTTTCTCAGAAAGCTTCTTTCACGTTTTGAACGGATGAAATTTCCTTTATCAGCGTAGTCCTCAAGGTGATCCAAGGAAGGCCTTCTTAGCTTCCTCAAAGACAGTGTTAATGGACTGCTCCACGAAACATAAGTGTAACTCTGTGAGATGAATTCACACATCACCAAGAAGTTTCTAAGAAATCTTCTTTCTGGTTTTCATCTGTGTATATTTCCTTTGTCACCGTAAGGTTCATTGCGCTATGTAGTATCTAATAGCATATATTACAAAACTGTGCTAACAAACTGATCCCTGAAGAGAAACGTGTATCTCTGTGAGTTGCATTCACACATGACAATGCAGTTTCTCAGAAAACTTCTCTTTAGTTATTATGTGAGGATATTTCCTTTTTCACCATAGTCCTCAAAGTGTTCCCAAATATACCTTTGCAGAACACACGACAACAGTGTTAGCAAACGGTTCCAAGAAGGGAAGGGTGGAAATCTGTGTGATGAATTCACACATCAGAAAGCAATCTCTCAGAACGTTTCTCTGTAGTTTTTATGTGAGGATATTTCCTTTTTCACCATGGGCCCCTATGGGCTCCCAAATATCACTTTGCAGATTCCACGAAAAGAGTGTTAGCAAACTGCTTCCTTAATTCTATGTTATAAGTGTGTAAAATGAACTCACAGATCAGAAAGAAGTTTCTCAGATCTTCTTTCACGTTTTGAACGGATGAAATTTCCTTTATCAGCGTAGTCCTAATGTGATCCAAGGAAGGCCTTCTCAGCTTCCTGAAAACAGTGTTAATGGACTGCTCCACGAAACATAAGTGTAACTCTGTGAGATGAATTCACACATCACCAAGAAGTTTCTAAGAAACCTTCTTTCTAGTTTTCATCTGTGGATATTTCCTTTGTCACCGTAAGGTTCATTGCGCTATGAATTATCTAATTGCAGATATTTAGAAAACTGTGCTAACAAACTGATCACTGAAGAGAAACGTGTAACTCTGTGAGTTGCATTCACACATGACAATGCAGTTTCTCAGAAAGCTTCTCTTTAGTTATTATGTGAGGGTATTGCCTTTTTCACCAAAGCCCTCAATGTGCTCCCAAATATACCTTTGCAGAATCCACGACAACAGTGTTAGCAAGCGGTTCCAGGAAGGGAAGAGTGGAACTCAGTGTGATGAAGTAACTCATCAGAAAGCAATCTCTCAGGAGGTTTCTCTGTAGTTACTATGTGAAGATATTTCCTTTTTCACCATGGGCTCCTAAGGGCTCCCAAATATCACTTTGCAGATTCCACGAAAAGAGTGTTAGCAAACTGCTTCCTATGTCTAAGTTATAAGTCTGTGAGATAAACACACAGATCAGATAGAAGTTTCTCAGAAAGCTTCTTTCACGTTTTGAACGGATGAAATTTCCTTTATCAGCGTAGGCCTCAAAGTGATCCAAAGAAGCCCTTCTCAGGTTATTCAAAGACAGTGTTAATGGACTGCTCCATGAAACATAAGTGTAACTCTGTGAGTTGAATTCACACATCACCAAAAAGGTTCTAAGAAAGCTTCTTTCTAGTTTTCATCTGTGGATATATCCTTTCTCAGTGTAATGTTCATTGCGCTATGAAGTATCTTATTGCAGATTTCCAGAAAGCTGTGCTAACAAACTGATCCCTGAAGAGAAACTTGTAACTCTGTGAGTTGCATTCACACATGGCAATGCAGTTTTCAGAAAGCTTCTCTTTAGTTATTATGTGAGGATATTTCCTTTTTCACCATAGCCCTCCATGTGCTCCGAAATATACCTTTGCAGAATCCCCGACAACAGTGGTAGCAAACGGTTCCAAGAGGGACGGGTGGAACCCTGTGTGATGATGTAACACATCAGAATGCAATCTCTCAGAAAGTTTCTCTGTAGGTATTAGGTGAGTATATTTCCTTTTTCACCATGGACCCCTATGGGCTCCCAAATATCACTTTCCAGATTCCAAGAAAAGAGTGTAAGCAAACTGCTTCCTGAAGTGTATGTTATAAGTCTGTGAGATGAACGCACAGAGCAGAAAGAAGTTTCTCAGAAAGCTTCTTTCACGTTTTGAATGGATGAAATTTCCTTTATCAGCGAAGGCCTCAATGTGATCCAAAGAAGCCCTACTCAGTTTCCTCAAAGACAGTGTTAATGGACTGCTATACGAAACATAAGTGTAACTCTGTGAGATGAATTCACACATCACCAAGAAGTTTCAAAGAAAGCTTTTTTCTAGTTTTCATCTGTGGATATATCCTTTGTCACTGTAATGTTCATTGCGCTATGAAGTATCTAATTGCAGATTTCCAGAAAACTGTGCTAACAAACTGATCACTGAAGAGAAACGTGTAACCCTGTGAGTTGCATTCACACATGGCCATGCAGTATCTCAGAAAGCTTCTCTTTAGTTATTATGTGAGTATATTTCCTTTTTCACCATAGCCCTCAATGTGCTCCCAAATATACCTTTGCAGAATCCACGACAACAGTGTTAGAAAACGGTTCCAAGAAGGGAAGGGTGGAACTCTGTGTGATGAAGTAACACATCAGAAAGCAATCGCTCCGAAAGTTTCTCCATAGTTATTATGTGAGGATATTTCCTTTTTCACCATGGGCCCCTATGGGATCCCAAATATCACTTTCCAGATTCCACGAAAAGATTGTTAGCAAACTGCTTCCTGAAGTCTAAGTTATAAGTCTGTGAGATGAACACACAGATCAGAAAGAAGTTTCTCAGAAAGCTTCTTTCACGTTTTGAACGGATGAAATTTCCTTTATCAGCGTAGGCCTCAATGTGATCCTAAGAAACTCGTCTCAGGTTCCTCAAAGACAGTGTTAATGGACTGCTCCACGAAACAAAAGTGTAACTCTGTGAGATGAATTCCCACATCACCAAGAAGTTTCTAAGAAAGCTTCCTTCTGGTTTTCATTGGTGGATATTTCCTTTGTCACCGTAAGTTTCATTGGGCTATGAAGTATCTAATTGCAGATTTCCAGAAAACTGTGCTAACAAACTGATCACTGAAGAGAAACGTGTAACTCTGTGAGTTGCATTCACACGTGGCAAAGCAGTTTCTCAGAAAGCTTCTCTTTAGTTAGTATGTGAGGATATTTCCTTTTTCACCAAAGCCCGCAATGTGCTCCCAAATATACCTTTGCAGAATCCACGACAACAGTGATAGCAAACTGTTCCAAGAAGGGAAGGGTGGAACTCTGTGTGATGAAGTAACACATCAGAAAGCAATCTCTCAGAAAGTTTCTTCATAGTTTTTATGTGAGGATATCTTCTTTTTCACCATGGGACCTTATGGGCTACCAAATATCACTTTGCAGATTCCACGAAAAGAGTGTTAGCAAACTGCTTCCTGAATCTAAGTTATATGTCTGTGAAATGATCTCACAGATCAGAAAGAAGTTTCTCAGAAAGCTTCTTTCACGTTTTGGACGGATGAAATTTCCTTTATCACCGTAGGCCTCAATGCGATCCAAGGAAGTCCCTCTCAGGTTCCTCAAAGACAGTGTTAATGGACTGCTCCACGAAACATAAGTGTAACTCTGTCAGATGAATTCACACATCACCAAACAGTTTCTAAGAAAGCTTCTTTCTGGTTTTCATCGGTGGATATTTCCTTTGTCACCGTAAGGTTCATTACACTATGAAGTATCTAATTGCAGATTTCCAGAAAACTGTGCTAACAAACTGATCAATGAAGAGAAACGTGTAACTCTGTGAGTTGTATTCACACATGGCAATGCAGTTTCTCAGAAAGCTTCACTTTAGTTATGATGAGGATATTTCCTTTTTCACCGTAGCCCTCAATGTGCTCCCCAATATACCTTTGCAGAATCCACGACAACAGGGTTAGCAAACGGTTCCAAGAAGGGAAGGGTGGAACTCTGAGTGATGAAGTAACAACACATCAGAAAGAAATCTCTCAGAAAGTTTCTCTGTAGTTATTATGTGAGTATATTTCCTTTTTCACCATGGGCACCTATGGGCTCCCAAATATCACTTTGCAGATTCCATGAAAAGAGTGTCAGCAAACTGCTTCCTGAAGTCTAAGTTATAAGTCTGTGAGATGAACTCACAGATCAGAAAGAAGTTTTTCAGAAAGCTTCTTTCCCGTTTTGAACGGATGAAATTTCCTTTATCAGCGTAGGCCTCAATGTGATCTAAGGAAGCCCTTCTCAGCTTCCTCAAAGACAGTGTTAATGGACTGCTCCACGAAACATAAGTGTAACTCTCTGAGATGAATTCACACATCACCAAAAAGGTTCTAAGAAAGCTTCTTTCTAGATTTCATCTGTGGATATATCCTGTCTCACTGTAATGTTCATTGCGCTATGAAGTATCTTATTGCAGATTTCCAGAAAGCTGTGCTAACAACCTGATCACTGAAGAGAAACGTGTAACTCTGTGAGTTGCATTCACACATGGCAATGCAGTTTCTCAGAAAGCTTCTCTTTAGTTATTATGTGTGGATATTTCCTTCTTCACCATAGCCCTCAATGTGCTCCCAAATATACCTTTGCAGAATCCACGACAACAGTGTAAGCAAACGGTTCCAAGAAGGGAAGGGTGATACTCTGTGTGATGAAGTAACAACACATCAGAAATAAATCTCTCAGAGAGTTTCACTGTAGTTATTATGTGAGTATATTTCCTTTTTCACCATGGGCCCCTATGGGCTCCCAAATATCACGTTCCAGATTCCACGAAAAGAGTTTTAGCAAACTGCTTCCTGAAGTCTAAGTTATAAGCCTGTGAGAAGAACACACAGATCAGAAAGAAGTTTCTCAGAAAGCTTGTTTCACGTTTTGAGTGGATGAAATTTCCTTTATCAGTGTAGGCCTCAATATCATCCAAAGAATCCCTTCCCAGGTTCCTCAAAGACAGTGTTAATGGACTGCTCCACGAAATATAAGTGTAACTCTGTGAGATGAACTCACACATCACCAAAAAGGTTCTAAGAAATCTTCTTACTAGTTTTCATCTGTGGATATATCATTTCTCACTGTAATGTTCATTGAGCTATGAAGTATCTTATTGCAGATTTCCAGAAAGCTGTGCTAACAAATTGATCACTGAAGATAAACTTGTAACTCTGTGAGTTGCATTCACACATGGCAATGCAGTTTCTCACAAAGCTTCTCTTTAGTTACTATGTGAGGATATTTCCTTTTTCACCATAGTCCTCAATGTGCTCCCAAATATACCTTTGCAGAATCCACGACAACAGTGTTAGCAAACGATTCCAAGAAGGGAAGGGTGGAAGTCTGTGTGATGAAGTCACACATCAGAAAGCAATCTCTCAGAACGTTACTCTGTAGTTATTATGTGAGGGGATTTCCTCTTTCACCATGGGCCCCTAAGGGCTCCCAAATATCACTTTGCAGATTCCACGAAAAGAGTGCCAGCAAACTGCTTCCTGAAGTCTAAGTTATAAGCCTTTGAGATGAACACACAGATCAGAAAGAAGTTTCTCAGAAAGCTTCTTTCACGTTTTGAACGGATGAAATTTCCTTTATCAGCGTAGGCCTCAATGTGATCCAAAGAAGCCCTTCTCGGGTTCCTCAAAGACAGTGTTAATGGACTGCTCCATGAAACATAAGTGTAACTCTGTGAGATGAATTCCCACATCACCAAGAAGTTTCTAAGAAAGCTCTTTCTAGTTTTCATCTGTGGATATATCCTTTGTCACCGTAAGGTTCATTGCACTATGAAGTATCTAATTGCAGATTTCCAGAAAACTGTGCTAACAAACTGATCACTGAAGAGTAACGTGTAACTCTGTGAGTTGCATTCACACATGGCAATGCAGTTTCTCAGAAAGCTTCTCTTTAGTTATTATGTGAGGATATTTCCCTTTTCACCGTAGCCCTCAATGTGTTTACAAATATACCTTTGTAGTATCCACGACAACAGTGTTAGCAAACTGTTCCAAGAAGGGAACGGTGGAACTCTGTGTGATGAAGTAACACATCAGAAAGCAATCTCTCAGAAAGTTTCTCTGTAGTTATTATGTGAGGATACCTCCTTTTTCACCAGAAGACCCTATGGGCTCCCATATATCACTTTGCAGATTCCACGAAAAGAGTGTTAGCAAACTGCTTCCTGAAGTCTAAGTTTTAAGTCTGTGAGATGAGCACACAGATCAGAAAGAAGTTTCTCAGAAAGCTTCTTTCACGTTTTGAACGGATGAAATTTCCTACAAAGAACTCAAACACATATACGATAAAAAAACAATCAACCCCATCAAAAAGTGGGCAAAGGATATGAACAGACATTTCTCAAAAGAAGATATTCATACAGCCAACAGACACATGAAAAAATGCTCATCATCACTCACCATCAGAGAAATGCAAATCAAAACCACAATGAGATACCATCTCACACCAGTTAGAATGGCAATCATTAAGAAGTCAGGAAACAACAGGTGTTGGAGAGGATGTGGAGAAATAGGAACACTTTTACACTGTTGGTGGGATTGTAAACTAGTTCAACCATTATGGAAAACAGTATGGCAATTCCTCAAGGATCTAGAACTAGATGTACCATATGACCCAGCCATCCCACTACTGGCTATATACCCAAAGGATTATAAATTATTCTACTACAAAGACATATGTACACGTATGTTTATTGCGGCACTATTTACAATAGCAAAGACTTGGAATCAACGCAAATGTCCATCTGTGACAGACTGGATTAAGAAAATGTGGCACATATACACCATGGAATACTATGCAGCCATAAAATAGGATGAGTTTGCGTCCTTTGTAGGGACATGGATGCAGCTGGAAACCATCATTCTCAGCAAACTATCACAAGAAGAGAAAACCAAACACCGCATGTTCTCACTCATAGGTGGGAACTGAACAATGAGATCACTTGGACTCGGGAAGGGGAACATCACACACTGGGGCCTATCATGGGGAGGGGGGAGGGGGGAGGAGGGAGGGATTGCATTGGGGAGTTATACATGATATAAATGATGAATTGATGGGTGCTGACGAGTTGATGGGTGCAGCACACCAACATGGCATAAGTATACTTATGTAACAAACCTGCACGTTATGCACATGTACCCTAGAACTTAAAGTGTAATAAAAAATAAAAAATAAAAAAAATTAAAAAAATAAAAATAAATAAAAAAAAGAAATTTCCTTTATCAGCGTAGGCCTCAATGTGATTCAAAGAAGCCCTTCTCAGGTTCCTCAAAGACAGTGTAAATGGACTGTTCCACGAAACATAAGTGTAACTCTGTGAGATGAATTCACACATCACCAAGAAGTTTCTAAGAAAGCTTCTTTCTAGTTTTCATCGGTGGATATTTCCTTTGTCACTGAAATGTTCATTGTGCTATGAAGTATCTAATTGCAGATTTCCAGAAAACTGTGCTAACAAACTGATCACTGAAGAGAAACGTGTAACTCTGTGAGTTGCATTCACACATGGCAATGCAGTTTCTCAGTTTCTCAGAAAACTTCTATTTAGTTATTATGTGAGGATATTTCCTTTTTCAAAATAGCCCTCAATGTGTTCCCAAATATACCGTTGCAGAATCCACAACAGTGTTAGCAAACTGTTCCAAGAAGGGAAGCGTGGAACTCTGTCTGATGAAGTAACACATCAGAAAGCAATCCCTGAGAACGTATCTCCGTAGTTATTATGTGAGGATATTTCCTTTTTCACCATGGGAGCCTATGGGCTCCCAAATATCACTTTCCAGATTCCACGAAAAGAGTGTTAGCAAATTGCTTCCTGAAGTCTAAGTTATAAGTCTGTGAGATGAACACACAGATCAGAAAGATGTTTCTCAGAAAGCTTCTTTCCAGTTTTGAACGGATGAAATTTCCTTTATCAGCTTAGGCCTAAATGTGATCCAAAGAAGCCCTTCTCAGGTTCCTCAAAGACAGTGTTAATGGACTGCTCCACGAAACATAAGTGTAATGCTGTGAGATGAATTCACACATAACCAAGAAGTTTCTAAAAAAGCTTCTTTCTAGTTTTCATCTGCGGATATTTCCTTTGTCACCGTAAGGTTCATTGCGCTATGAAGTATCTATATGCAGATTTCCAGGAAACTGTGCTAACAAACTAATCACTGAAGAGAAACGTGTAACTCTGTGATTTTCATTCACACATGGCAATGCAGTTTCTCAGAAAGCTTCTCTTTAGTTATTATGTGAGGATATTTCCTTTTTCACCATAGCCCTCAATGTGCTCCCAAATACACCTTTGCAGAATCCACGACAACAGTGGTAGCAAACTGTTCCAAGAAGGGAAGGTTGGAATTCTGTATGATGAAGTAACACATCAGAAAGCAATCTCTCAGAAAGTTTCTCCATAGTTATTATGTGAGGATATTTCCTTTTTCACCATGGGCCCCTATGGGCTCCCAAATATCACTTTCCAGATTCCACGAAAAGAGTGTTAGTAAACTGCTTCCTGAAGTCTAAGTTATAAGTCTGTGAGATGAACACACAGATCATAAAGAATTTTCTCAGAAAGCTTCTTTCACGTGTTGAACAGATGAAATTTCCTTTATCAGCGTAGGCCTTAATGTGATCCACAGAAGCCCTTCTCAGGTTCCTCAAAGACAGTGTTAATGGACTGCTCCACGAAACATAAGTGTAACTCTGTGAGATGAATTCACACATCACCAAGAAGTTTCTAAGAAAGCTTCTTTCTGGTTTTCAACTGAGGATATTTCCTTTGTCATCGGAAGGTTCATTGCGCTATGAAGTATCTAATTGCAGATTTCCAGAAAACTGTGCTAACAAACTGATCACTGAAGAGAAACGTGTAACTCTGTGAGTTGCATTCACACATGGCAATGCAGTTTCTCAGAAAGCTTCTCTTTACTCATTATGTGAGGATATTTCCTTTTTCACCATAGCCCTCCATGTGTTCACAAATACACCTTTGCAGAATCCACGACAACAGTGTTAGCAAACGGTTCCAAGAAGGGAAGGGTGGAACTCTGTGTGATGAAGTAACTCATCAGAAAGCAATCTCTCAGAAAATTTCTCCGTAGTTATTATGTGAGGATATTTCATTTTCCACCATGGGACCCTATGGGCTCCCAAATATCACTTTGCAGGTTCCACGAAAAGAGTGTTAGCAAACTGCTTCCTGAAGTCTAAGGTATAAGTCTGTGAGATGAACTCACAGATCAGAAAGAAGTTTCTATGAAAGCTTCTTTCACGTTTTGAACGGATGAAATTTCCTTTATCAGCGTAGGCCTCTATGCGATACAAGGAAGCCCTTCTCAGTTTCCTCAAAGACAGTGTAAATGGACTGCTCCAGGAAACCTAAGTGTAACTCTGTGAGGTGAATTCACACATCACCAAGAAGTTTGTAAGAAAGCTTCTTTCTGGTTTTCATCTGTGGATATTTCCTTTGTCACCGTAAATTTCATTGCGCTATGAAGTATCTAATTCCAGATTTCCAGAAAACTGTGCTAACAAACCGATCACTGAAGAGAAACTTGTAACTCTGTGACTTGCATTCACACAAGGCAATGCAGTTTCTCAGAAAGCTTCTCTTCAGTTATTATGTGGGGTTATTTCCTTTCTCACCGTAGCCCTCAATGTGCTCCCAAATATACCTTTGCAGAATCCACGACAACAGTGTTAGCAAACGGTTCCAAGAAGGGAAGTGTGGAATTCTGTGTGATGAAGTCACACATCAGAAAGCAATCTCTCAGAAAGTTTTTCCGTAGTTATTATGTGAGGATATTTCCTTTTTCACCATGGGCCCCTATGGTCTCCTAAATATCACTTTGGAGATTCCACGAAAAGAGTGTTAGCAAACTGCTTCCTGAAGTCTAAGTTACAAGTATGTGAGATGAACTCACCGATCAGAAAGAAGTTTCTCAGAAAGCTTCTTTCACGTATTGAACGGATGAAATTTCCTTTATCAGCGTTGGAATGAAAGTGATCCGAAGAAGCCCTCATCAGGTTCCTCAAAGACAGTGTGAATGGAATGCTCCACGAAACATAAGTGTAACTCTGTGAGATGAATTCACACATCACCAAGAAGTTTCTAACAAAACTTCTGTCTGGTTTTCATCTGTGGATATTTCCTTTTTCACCGTAAGGTTCATTGCGCTATGAAGTATCTAATTGCAGTTTCCAGAAAACTGTGCTAACAAACTGATCACTGAAGAGAAACGTGTAACTCTGTGAGTTGCATTCACACATGGCAATGCAGATTCTCAGAAAGCTTCTATTTAGCTATTATGTGAGGATATTTCCTTTTTCACCATAGCCCTCAATGTGCTCCCAAATATACCTTTGCAGAATCCACGACAACAATGTTAGCAAACGGATCCAAGAAGGGAAGTGTGGAACTCTGTGTGATGAAGTAACACATCAGAAAGCAATCTCTCAGAAAGTTTCTCCATAGTTCTTATGTGAGGATATTTCCTTTTTCACCATGGGCCCTATGGTCTCCCATATATCACTTTGCAGATTCCACGAAAAGAGTGTTAGCAAACTGCTTCCTGAAGTCTAAGTTACAAGTCGGTGAGATGAACTCACCGATCAGAAAGAAGTTTCTCAGAAAGCTTCTTTCATGTTTTGAACGGATGAAATTTCCTTTATCTGCGTAGGCCTCAATGTGATCCAAAGAAGCCCTTCTCAGGTTCCTCCAAGACAGTGGTAATGGACTGCTCCACGAAACATAAGTGTAATTCTGTGAGAAGAATTCACACATCACCAAGATGTTTCTAAGAAAGCTTCTTTCTGGTTTTCATCTGTGGATATTTCCTTTGTCACCGTAAGGTTCATTGCGCTATGAAGTATCTAATTGCAGATTTCCAGAAAACTGTGCTAACAAACTGATCACTGAAGAGAAACGTGTAACTCTGTGAGTTGCATTCACACATGGCAATGCAGTTTTTCAGAAGGCTTCTCTTTAGTTATTATGTGAGCATATTTCCTTTTTCACCATAGCCCTCAATGTGCTCCCAAATATACCTTTGCAGAAACAACGACAACAGTGTTAGCAAACGGTTCCAAGAAGGGAAGTGTGGAATTCTGTGTGATGAAGTCACACATCAGAAAGCAATCTCTCAGAAAGTTTCTCCATAGTTATTATGTGAGGATATTTCCTTTTTCACCATGGGACCCTATGGGCTCCCAAATATCACTTTGCAGATTCCACGAAAAGAGTGTTAGCAAACTGCTTCCTGAAGTCTAAGTTATAAGTCTGTGAGATGAACTCACAGATCAGAAAGAAGTTTCTCAGAAAGCTTCTTTCACGTTTTGAACGGATGAAATTTCCTTTATCAGCGTAGGCCTCAATGCGATCCAAGGAAGCCCTTCTCAGGTTCCTCAAAGACAGTGTTAATGGACTGCTCCACGAAACATAAGTGTAACTCTGTGAGATGAATTCACACATCACCAAGAAGTTTCTAAGAGAGCTTCTTTCTAGTTTTCATCTGTGGATATATCCTTGATCGCCGTAAGGTTCATTGCGCTATGAAGTATCTAATTGCAGATTTCTAGAAAAATGTGCTAACTAACTGATCACTGAAGAGAAACGTGTAACTCTGTGAGGTGCATTCACACATTGCAACGCAGTATCTCAGAATACTTCTCTTTAGTTATTATGTGAGGATATTTCCTTTTTCACCATAGCACTCAATGTGCTCCCAAATATACCGTTGAAGAAGCCACGACAACAGTGTTAGCAAACGGTTACAAGAAGGGAAGTGTGGAACTCTGAGTGATGAAGTAACACATTAGAAAGCAATCTCTCAGAAAGTTTCTAACAGTTTTAATGTGAGGATATTTCCTTTTTCACCGAGGGACCCTATGGGCTCCCAAATATCACTTTGCAGATCCCACGAAAAGAGTGTTAGCAAACTGCTTCCTGAAGTCAAAGTTATAAGTCCTGTGAGATGAACACACAGATCAGAAAGAAGTTTCTCAGAAAGCTTCTTCACGTTTTGAACGGATGAAATTTCCTTTATCAGCGTAGGCCTCAATGCGATCCAAGGAAGCCCTTCTCAGGTTCCTCAAAGACAGTGTTAATGGACTGCTCCACGAAACATAAGTGTAACTCTGTGAGATGAATTCACACATCACCAAAAAGGTTCTAAGAAAGCTTCTTTCTAGTTTTCATCTGTGGATATATCCTTTCTCTCTGTAATGTTCATTGCGCTATGAAGTATCTAATTGCAGATTTCCAGAAAAGCTGTGCTAACAAACTGATCACTGAAGAGAAACGTGTAACTCTGTGAGTTGCATTCACACATGGCAATGCAGTTTCTCAGAAAGCTTCTCTTTAGTTATTATGTGAGGATATTTCCTTTTTCACCATAGCCCTCAATGTGCTCCCAAATATACCTTTGCAGAATCCACGACAACAGTGTTAGCAAACGGTTCCAAGAAGGGAAGGGTGGAACTCTGTGTGATGAAGTAACACATCAGAAAGCAATCTCTCACAAAGTTTCTCTGTAGTTATTATGTGAGGATATTTCCTTTTTCACTATAGGCCCCTATGTGCTCCCAAATATCACTTTGCAGATTCCACGAAAATAGTGTTAGCAAACTGCTTCCTGAAATTTAAGTTATAAGTCTGTGAGATGAACTCACAGATCAGAAAGAATTTTCTCAGAAAGCTTCTTTCCCGTTTTGAACGGATGAAATTTCCTTTATCAGCGTAGGCCTCAATGCGATCCAAGGAAGCCCTTCTCAGGTTCCTCAAAGACAGTGTTTATGGACTGCTCGAGGACATAAAAGTGTAACTCTGTGAGATGAATTCACATCACCAAAAAGTTTCTAAGAAAGCTTCTTTCTAGTTTTCATCTGTGGATATATCTTTTGTCACTGTAATATTCATTGCGCTATGAAGTAACTAATTGCAGATTTCTAGAAAACTGTGCTAACAAACTGATCACTGAGAAGAAACCTGTAACTCTGTGAGTTGCATTCACACATGGCAATGCAGTTTCTCAGAAAGCTTCTCTTAATTATTATGTGAAGATATTTCCTTTTTCACCATAGCCCTCAATGTGCTCCCAAATATACCTTTGCAGAATCCACGACAACAGTGTTAGCAAACGGTTTCAAGAAGGGAAGGTTGGAACTCTGTGTGATGAAGTAACACATCAGAAAGCAATCTCTCAGAAAGTTTCTCCATAGTTATTATGTGAGGATATTTCCTTTTTCACCATGGGCCCCTATGGGCTCCCAAATATCACTTTCCAGATTCCACGAAAAGAGTGTTAGTAAACTGCTTCCTGAAGTCTAAGTTATAAGTCTGTGAGATGAACACACAGATCATAAAGAATTTTCTCAGAAAGCTTCTTTCACGTGTTGAACAGATGAAATTTCCTTTATCAGCGTAGGCCTTAATGTGATCCACAGAAGCCCTTCTCAGGTTCCTCAAAGACAGTGTTAATGGACTGCTCCACGAAACATAAGTGTAACTCTGTGAGATGAATTCACACATAACCAAGAAGTTTCTAAGAAAGCTTCTTTCTGGTTTTCAATCTGTAGGATATTTCCTTTGTCATCGGAAGGTTCATTGCGCTATGAAGTATCTAATTGCAGATTTCCAGAAAACTGTGCTAACAAACTGATCACTGAAGAGAAACGTGTAACTCTGTGAGTTGCATTCACACATGGCAATGCAGTTTCTCAGAAAGCTTCTCTTTACTCATTATGTGAGGATATTTCCTTTTTCACCATAGCCCTCCATGTGTTCACAAATATACCTTTGCAGAATCCACGACAACAGTGTTAGCAAACGGTTCCAAGAAGGGAAGGGTGGAACTCTGTGTGATGAAGTAACTCATCAGAAAGCAATCTCTCAGAAAAGTTTCTCCGTAGTTATTATGTGAGGATATTTCATTTTCCACCATGGGACCCTATGGGCTCCCAAATATCACTTTGCAGGTTCCACGAAAAGAGTGTTAGCAAACTGCTTCCTGAAGTCTAAGGTATAAGTCTGTGAGATGAACTCACAGATCAGAAAGAAGTTTCTATGAAAGCTTCTTTCACGTTTTGAACGGATGAAATTTCCTTTATCAGCGTAGGCCTCTATGCGATACAAGGAAGCCCTTCTCAGTTTCCTCAAAGACAGTGTAAATGGACTGCTCCAGGAAACCTAAGTGTAACTCTGTGAGGTGAATTCACACATCACCAAGAAGTTTGTAAAAAAGCTTCTTTCTGGTTTTCAACTGAGGATATTTCCTTTGTCACCGTAAGGTTCATTGCGCTATGAAGTATCTAATTGCAGATTTCCAGAAAACTGTGCTAACAAACTGATCACTGAAGAGAAACGTGTACCTCTGTGAGTTGCATTCACACATGGCAATGCAGTTTTTCAGAAGGCTTCTCTTTAGTTATTATGTGAGCATATTTCCTTTTTCACCATCGCCCTCAATGTGCTCCCAAATATACCTTTGCAGAAACAACGACAACAGTGTTAGCAAACGGTTCCAAGAAGGGAAGTGTGGAATTCTATGTGATGAAGTCACACATCAGAAAGCAATCTCTCAGAAAGTTTCTCCATACTTATTATGTGAGGATATTTACTTTTTTACCATGTTCCCCTATGGGCTCCCAAATATCACTTTGCAGATTCCACGAAAAGAGTGTTAGCAAACTGCTTCCTGAAGTCTAATTTATAAGTCTGTGAGATGAACACACAGATCAGAAAGAAGTTTCTCAGAAACTTCTTTCACGTTTTGAAAGGATGAAATTTCCTTTATCAGCGTAGGCCTCAATGTGATGCAAATATGCCCTTCTCAGGGTCCTCAAAGACAGTGTTAATAGACTGCTCCACGAAACATAAGTGTAACTCTGTGAGATGAATTCACACATCACCAAGAAGTTTGTAGGAAAGCTGCTTTCTAGTTTTCATCTGTGGATATTGCCTTTGTCACCGTAAGGTTCGTTGCGCTATGAAGTATCTAATTGCAGATTTCCAGAAAACTGTGCTAACAAACTGATCACTGAAGAGAAACGTGTAACTCTGTTAGTTGCATTCACACATGACAATGCATTTTCTCAGAAAGCTTCTATTTAGTTATTATGTGAGGATATTTCCTTTTTCACCATAGCCCTTAATGTGCTCCCAAATATACCTTTGCAGAATCCATGACAACAGTGTTAGCAAACGGTTCCAAGAAGGGTAGGGTGGAACTCTGTGTGATGAAGTAACACATCAGAAAGCAATCTCTCAGAAAGTTTCTCCGTAGTTATTATTTGAGGATATTTCCTTTTTCTCCATGGGCCCCTATGGTCTCCCAAATATCACTTTGCAGATTCCACGAAAAGATTGTTAGCAAACTATTTCCTGAAGTCTAAGTTAAAAGCCTGTGAGATGAACTCACCGATCAGAAAGTAGTTTCTCAGAAAGTTTCTTTCACGTTTTGACCAGAGGAAATTTCCTTTCTCAGCTTAGGCCTAGATGCGATCCAAGGAAGCCCTTCCCAGGTTCCTAAAAGACAGTGTTAATGGACTGCTCCATGAAACATAAGTGTAACTCTGTGAGATGAATTCACACATCACCAAAAAGGTTCTAAGAAAGCTTCTTTCTAGTTTTCATCTGTGGATATTTCCTTTGTCACTGTAAGGTTCATTGCGCTATGAAGTATCTAATTGCAGATTTCCAGAAAACTGTGCTAACAAACTGATCACTGAAGAGAAACGTGTAACTCTGTGAGTTGCATTCACACATGGCAATGCAGTTTCTCAGAAAGCTTCTCTTTAGTTATTATGTGAGGATATTTCCTTTTCACCATAGCCCTCAATGTGCTCCCAAATATACCTTTGCAGAATCCACGACAACAGTGTTAGCAAACGGTTCCAAGAAGGGAAGGGTGGAACTCTGTGTGATGAAGTAACACATCAGAAAGCAATCTCTCAGAAAGTTTCTCCTAGTTATTATGTGAGGATATTTCCTTTTTCACCATGGGCCCTATGGGCTCCCAAATATCACTTTGCAGATTCCACGAAAAGAGTGTTAGCAAACTGCTTCCTGAAGTCTAAGTTATAAGTCTGTGAGATGAACTCACAGATCATGAAAGAAGTTTCTCAGAAAGCTTCTTTGACATTTTGAACGGATGAAATTTACCTTTATCAGCGTAGGCCTCAATGCGATCCAAGAAGCCCTTCTCAGGTTCCTCAAGGACAGTGTTAATGGACTGCTCCACGAAACATAAGTGTAACTCTGTGAGATGAATTCACACATCACCAAGAAGTTTCTAAGAGAGCTTCTTTCTAGTTTTCATCTGTGGATATATCCTTGATCGCCGTAAGGTTCATTGCGCTATGAAGTATCTAATTGCAGATTTCTAGAAAACTGTGCTAACTAACTGATCACTGAAGAGAAACGTGTAACTCTGTGAGGTGCATTCACACATTGCAATGCAGTATCTCAGAATACTTCTCTTTAGTTATTATGTGAGGATATTTCCTTTTTCACCATAGCCCTCAATGTGCTCCCAAATATACCTTTGCAGAATCCACGACAACAGTGTTAGCAAACGGTTACAAGAAGGGAAGGGTGGAACTCTGTGTGATGAAGTAACACATTAGAAAGCAATCTCTCAGAAAGTTTCTACTAGTTATTATGTGAGGATATTTCCTTTTTCACCATGGGACCCTATGGGCTCCCAAATATCACTTTGCAGATTCCACGAAAAGAGTGTTAGCAAACTGCTTCCTGAAGTCTAAGTTATAAGTCTGTGAGATGAACACACAGATCAGAAAGAAGTTTCTCAGAAAGCTTCTTCACGTTTTGAACGGATGAAATTTCCTTTATCAGCGTAGGCCTCAATGTGATCCAAGGAAGCCCTTCTCAGGTTCCTCAAAGACAGTGTTAATGGACTGCTCCACGAAACATAAGTGTAACTCTGTGAGATGAATTCACACATCACCAAAAGGTTCTAAGAAAGCTTCTTTCTAGTTTCATCTGTGGATATATCCTTTCTCACTGTAATGTTCATTGCGCTATGAAGTATCTAATTGCAGATTTCCAGAAAGCTGTGCTAACAAACTGATCACTGAAGAGAAACGTGTAACTCTGTGAGTTGCATTCACACATGGCAATGCAGTTTCTCAGAAAGCTTCTCTTTAGTTATTATGTGAGGATATTTCCTTTTTCACCATAGCCCTCAATGTGCTCCCAAATATACCTTTGCAGAATCCACGACAACAGTGTTAGCAAACGGTTCCAAGAAGGGAAGGGTGGAACTCTGTGTGATGAAGTAACACATCAGAAAGCAATCTCTCAGAAAGTTTCTCTGTAGTTATTATGTGAGGATATTTCCTTTTTCACCATGGGCCCCTATGGGCTCCCAAATATCACTTTGCAGATTCCACGAAAATAGTGTTAGCAAACTGCTTCCTGAATTCTAAGTTATAAGTCTGTGAGATGAACTCACAGATCAGAAAGAAGTTTCTCAGAAAGCTTCTTTCACGTTTTGAACGGATGAAATTTCCTTTATCAGCGTAGGCCTCAATGCGATCCAAGGAAGCCCTTCTCAGGTTCCTCAAAGACAGTGTTAATGGACTGCTCGACGAACATAAAGTGTAACTCTGTGAGATGAATTCACACATCACCAAAAGTTTCTAAGAAAGCTTCTTTCTAGTTTTCATCTGTGGATATATCTTTGTCACTGTAATATTCATTGCGCTATGAAGTAATCTAATTGCAGATTTCTAGAAAACTGTGCTAACAAACTGATCACTGAGAGAAACCTGTAACTCTGTGAGTTGCATTCACACATGGCAATGCAGTTTCTCAGAAAGCTTCTCTTAGTTATTATGTGAAGGATATTTCCTTTTTCACCATAGCCCTCAATGTGCTCCCAAATATACCTTTGCAGAATCCACGACAACAGTGTTAGCAAACGGTTTCAAGAAGGGAAGGTTGGAACTCTGTGTGATGAAGTAACACATCAGAAAGCAATCTCTCAGAAAGTTTCTCTGTAGTTATTATGTGAGGATATTTCCTTTTTCACCATGGGCCTCTATGGGCTCCCAAATATCACTTTGCAGATTCCATGAAACGAGTGTTAGCAAACTGCTTCCTGAAGTCTAAGTTATAAGTCTGTGAGATGAACACACAGATCAGAAAGAAGTTTCTCAGAAAGCTTCTTTCACGTTTTGAACGGTTGAAATTTCCTTTATCAGCGTAGGAATGAAGGTGATCCAAATATGCCTTTCTCAGGTTCCTCAAAGACAGTGTTAATGGACTGCTCCACGAAACATAAGTGTAACTCTGTGAGATGAATTCACACATCACCAAGAAGTTTCTAAGAAAGCTTCTTTCTAGTTTTCATCTGTGGATATTTCCTTTGTCACTGTAATGTTCATTGCGCTATGAAGTATCTAATTGCAGATTTCCAGAAATCTGTGCTAACAAACTGATCACTGAAGAGAAACGTGTGACTCTGTGAATTGAATTCACACATGGCAATGCAGTTTCTCAGAAAGCTTCTCTTTAGTTATTATGTGAGGATACTTCCTTTTTCACCGTAGCCCTCAATGTGCTCCCAAATATACCTTTGCAGAATCTACGACAACAGTGTTAGCAAACTGTTCCAAGAAGGGAAGGGTGGAACTCTGTGTGATGAAGTAACACATCAGACAGCAATCTCTCAGAAAGTTTCTCCATAGTTATTATGTGAGGATATTTCCTTTTTCACCATGGGCCCCTATGGGCTCCCAAATATCACTTTCCAGATTCCACGAAAGGAGTGTTAGCAAACTGCTTCCTGAAGTCTAAGTTATAAGTCTGTGAGATGAACACACGGATCAGAAAGAAGTTTCTCAGAAAGCTTCTTTCACGTTTTGAACGGATGGAATTTCCTACAAAGAACTCAAACTATATACGAGAAAAAAACAAACAACCCCATCAAAAAGTGGGCAAAGGATATGAACAGACATTTCTCAAAAGAAGATATTCATACAGCCAACAGACACATGAAAAAATGCTCATCATCACTCACCATCAGAGAAATGCAAATCAAAACCACAATGAGATACCATCTCACACCAGTTAGAATGGCAATCATTAAGAAGTCAGGAAGCAACAGGTGTTGGAGAGGATGTGGAGAAATAGGAACACTTTTACACTGTTGGTGGGATTGTAAACTAGTTCAACCATTATGGAAAACAGTATGGCAATTCCTCAAGGATCTAGAACTAGATGTACCATATGACCCAGCCATCCCACTACTGGGTATATACCCAAAGGATTATAAATTATTCTACTACAAAGACACATGTACACGTATGTTTATTGCGGCACTATTTACAATAGCAAAGACTTGGAATCAACGCAAATGTCCATCTGTGACAGACTGGATTAAGAAAATGTGGCACATATACACCATGGAATACTATGCAGGCATAAAAAAGGATGAGTTTGCGTCCTTTGTAGGGACATGGATGCAGCTGGAAACCATCATTCTCAGCAAACTATCACAAGAAGAGAAAACCAAACACCGCATGTTCTCACTCATAGGTGGGAACTGAACAATGAGATCACTTGGACTCGGGAAGGGGAACATCACACACTGGGGCCTATCATGGGGAGGGGGGAGGGGGGAGGAGGGAGGGATTGCATTGGGGAGTTATACATGATATAAATGATGAATTGATGGGTGCTGACGAGTTGATGGGTGCAGCACACCAACATGGCATAAGTATACATATGTAACAACCTGCACGTTATGCACATGTACCCTAGAACTTAAAATGTAATAAAAATAAAAAATAAAAAAATTAAAAAAATTAAAAATAAATAAAAAAAGAAATTTCCTTTATCAGCGTAGGCCTCAATGTGATTCAAAGAAGCCCTTCTCAGGTTCCTCAAAGACAGTGTTAATGGACTGTTCCACGAAACATAAGTGTAACTCTGTGAGATGAATTCACACATAACCAAGAAGTTTCTAAGAAAGCTTCTTTCTAGTTTTCATAGCTGTGGATATTTCCTTTGTCACCGTAAGGTTCATTGCGCTATGAAGTATCTAATTGCAGATTTCCAGAAAACTGTGCTAACAAACTGATCACTGAAGAGAAACGTGTAACTCTGTGAGTTGCATTCACACATGGCAATGCAGTTTCTCAGAAAGCTTCTCTTTAGTTATTATGTGAGGATATTTCCTTTTTCACCATAGCCCTCAATGTGCTCCCAAATATACCTTTGCAGAATCCACGACAACAGTGTTAGCAAACTGTTCCAAGAAGGGAAGGGTGGAACTCTCTGTGATGAAGTTACACATCAGAAAGCAATCTCTCAGAAAGTTTCTCCGTAGTTATTATGTGAGGATATTTCCTTTTTCACCATGGGCCCTATGGGCTCCCAAATATCACTTTCCAGATTCCACGAAAAGAGTGTTAGCAAACTGCTTCCTGAAGTCTAAGTTATAAGTCTGTGAGATGAACACACAGATCAGAAAGATGTTTCTCAGAAAGCTTCTTTCCAGTTTTGAACGGATGAAATTTCCTTTATCAGCTTAGGCCTAAATGTGATCCAAAGAAGCCCTTCTCAGGTTCCTCAAAGACAGTGTTAATGGACTGCTCCACGAAACATAAGTGTAACTCTGTGAGATGAATTCACACATAACCAAGAAGTTTCTAAGAAAGCTTCTTTCTGGTTTTCAACTGAGGATATTTCCTTTGTCATCGGAAGGTTCATTGCGCTATGAAGTATCTAATTGCAGATTTCCAGAAAACTGTGCTAACAAACTGATCACTGAAGAGAAACGTGTAACTCTGTGAGTTGCATTCACACATGGCAATGCAGTTTCTCAGAAAGCTTCTCTTTACTCATTATGTGAGGATATTTCCTTTTTCACCATAGCCCTCCATGTGTTCACAAATACACCTTTGCAGAATCCACGACAACAGTGTTAGCAAACGGTTCCAAGAAGGGAAGGGTGGAACTCTGTGTGATGAAGTAACTCATCAGAAAGCAATCTCTCAGAAAATTTCTCCGTAGTTATTATGTGAGGATATTTCATTTTCCACCATGGGACCCTATGGGCTCCCAAATATCACTTTGCAGGTTCCACGAAAAGAGTGTTAGCAAACTGCTTCCTGAAGTCTAAGGTATAAGTCTGTGAGATGAACTCACAGATCAGAAAGAAGTTTCTATGAAAGCTTCTTTCACGTTTTGAACGGATGAAATTTCCTTTATCAGCGTAGGCCTCTATGCGATACAAGGAAGCCCTTCTCAGTTTCCTCAAAGACAGTGTAAATGGACTGCTCCAGGAAACCTAAGTGTAACTCTGTGAGGTGAATTCACACATCACCAAGAAGTTTGTAAGAAAGCTTCTTTCTGGTTTTCATCTGTGGATATTTCCTTTGTCACCGTAAATTTCATTGCGCTATGAAGTATCTAATTCCAGATTTCCAGAAAACTGTGCTAACAAACCGATCACTGAAGAGAAACTTGTAACTCTGTGACTTGCATTCACACAAGGCAATGCAGTTTCTCAGAAAGCTTCTCTTCAGTTATTATGTGGGGTTATTTCCTTTCTCACCGTAGCCCTCAATGTGCTCCCAAATATACCTTTGCAGAATCCACGACAACAGTGTTAGCAAACGGTTCCAAGAAGGGAAGTGTGGAATTCTGTGTGATGAAGTCACACATCAGAAAGCAATCTCTCAGAAAGTTTTTCCGTAGTTATTATGTGAGGATATTTCCTTTTTCACCATGGGCCCCTATGGTCTCCTAAATATCACTTTGGAGATTCCACGAAAAGAGTGTTAGCAAACTGCTTCCTGAAGTCTAAGTTACAAGTATGTGAGATGAACTCACCGATCAGAAAGAAGTTTCTCAGAAAGCTTCTTTCACGTATTGAACGGATGAAATTTCCTTTATCAGCGTTGGAATGAAAGTGATCCGAAGAAGCCCTCATCAGGTTCCTCAAAGACAGTGTGAATGGAATGCTCCACGAAACATAAGTGTAACTCTGTGAGATGAATTCACACATCACCAAGAAGTTTCTAACAAAACTTCTGTCTGGTTTTCATCTGTGGATATTTCCTTTTTCACCGTAAGGTTCATTGCGCTATGAAGTATCTAATTGCAGTTTCCAGAAAACTGTGCTAACAAACTGATCACTGAAGAGAAACGTGTAACTCTGTGAGTTGCATTCACACATGGCAATGCAGATTCTCAGAAAGCTTCTATTTAGCTATTATGTGAGGATATTTCCTTTTTCACCATAGCCCTCAATGTGCTCCCAAATATACCTTTGCAGAATCCACGACAACAATGTTAGCAAACGGATCCAAGAAGGGAAGTGTGGAACTCTGTGTGATGAAGTAACACATCAGAAAGCAATCTCTCAGAAAGTTTCTCCATAGTTCTTATGTGAGGATATTTCCTTTTTCACCATGGGCCCTATGGTCTCCCATATATCACTTTGCAGATTCCACGAAAAGAGTGTTAGCAAACTGCTTCCTGAAGTCTAAGTTACAAGTCGGTGAGATGAACTCACCGATCAGAAAGAAGTTTCTCAGAAAGCTTCTTTCATGTTTTGAACGGATGAAATTTCCTTTATCTGCGTAGGCCTCAATGTGATCCAAAGAAGCCCTTCTCAGGTTCCTCCAAGACAGTGGTAATGGACTGCTCCACGAAACATAAGTGTAATTCTGTGAGAAGAATTCACACATCACCAAGATGTTTCTAAGAAAGCTTCTTTCTGGTTTTCATCTGTGGATATTTCCTTTGTCACCGTAAGGTTCATTGCGCTATGAAGTATCTAATTGCAGATTTCCAGAAAACTGTGCTAACAAACTGATCACTGAAGAGAAACGTGTACCTCTGTGAGTTGCATTCACACATGGCAATGCAGTTTTTCAGAAGGCTTCTCTTTAGTTATTATGTGAGCATATTTCCTTTTTCACCATCGCCCTCAATGTGCTCCCAAATATACCTTTGCAGAAACAACGACAACAGTGTTAGCAAACGGTTCCAAGAAGGGAAGTGTGGAATTCTATGTGATGAAGTCACACATCAGAAAGCAATCTCTCAGAAAGTTTCTCCATACTTATTATGTGAGGATATTTACTTTTTTACCATGTTCCCCTATGGGCTCCCAAATATCACTTTGCAGATTCCACGAAAAGAGTGTTAGCAAACTGCTTCCTGAAGTCTAATTTATAAGTCTGTGAGATGAACACACAGATCAGAAAGAAGTTTCTCAGAAACTTCTTTCACGTTTTGAAAGGATGAAATTTCCTTTATCAGCGTAGGCCTCAATGTGATGCAAATATGCCCTTCTCAGGGTCCTCAAAGACAGTGTTAATAGACTGCTCCACGAAACATAAGTGTAACTCTGTGAGATGAATTCACACATCACCAAGAAGTTTGTAAGAAAGCTGCTTTCTAGTTTTCATCTGTGGATATTGCCTTTGTCACCGTAAGGTTCGTTGCGCTATGAAGTATCTAATTGCAGATTTCCAGAAAACTGTGCTAACAAACTGATCACTGAAGAGAAACGTGTAACTCTGTTAGTTGCATTCACACATGACAATGCATTTTCTCAGAAAGCTTCTATTTAGTTATTATGTGAGGATATTTCCTTTTTCACCATAGCCCTTAATGTGCTCCCAAATATACCTTTGCAGAATCCATGACAACAGTGTTAGCAAACGGTTCCAAGAAGGGTAGGGTGGAACTCTGTGTGATGAAGTAACACATCAGAAAGCAATCTCTCAGAAAGTTTCTCCGTAGTTATTATTTGAGGATATTTCCTTTTTCTCCATGGGCCCCTATGGTCTCCCAAATATCACTTTGCAGATTCCACGAAAAGATTGTTAGCAAACTATTTCCTGAAGTCTAAGTTAAAAGCCTGTGAGATGAACTCACCGATCAGAAAGTAGTTTCTCAGAAAGTTTCTTTCACGTTTTGACCGGAGGAAATTTCCTTTCTCAGCTTAGGCCTAGATGCGATCCAAGGAAGCCCTTCCCAGGTTCCTAAAAGACAGTGTTAATGGACTGCTCCATGAAACATAAGTGTAACTCTGTGAGATGAATTCACACATCACCAAAAAGGTTCTAAGAAAGCTTCTTTCTAGTTTTCATCTGTGGATATTTCCTTTGTCACCGTAAGGTTCATTGCGCTATGAAGTATCTAATTGCAGATTTCCAGAAAACTGTGCTAACAAACTGATCACTGAAGAGAAACGTGTAACTCTGTGAGTTGCATTCACACATGGCAATGCAGTTTCTCAGAAAGCTTCTCTTTAGTTATTATGTGAGGATATTTCCATTTTCACCATAGCCCTCAATGTGCTCCCGAATATACCTTTGCAGAATCCACGACAACAGTGTTAGCAAACGGTTCCAAGAAGCGAAGGGTGGAACTCTGTTTGATGAAGTAACACATCAGAAAGCAATCTCTCAGAAAGTTTCTCCCTAGTTATTATGTGAGAATATTTCCTTTTTCACCATGGGACCCTATGGGCTCTCAAATATCACTTTGCAGATTCCAGGAAAAGAGTGTTAGCAAACTGCTTCCTGAAGTCTAAGTTATAAGTCTGTGAGATGAACTCACAAATCTGAAAGAAGTTTCTCAGAAAGCTTCTTTGACATTTTGAATGGATGAAATTACCTTTATCAGCGTAGGCCTCAATGCGATCCAAGGAAGCCCTTCTTAGGTTCCTCAAGGACAGTGTTAATGGACTGCTCCACGAAACATAAGTGTAACTCTGTGAGATGAATTCACACATCACCAAGAAGTTTCTAAGAGAGCTTCTTTCTAGTTTTCATCTGTGGATATATCCTTGATCGCCGTAAGGTTCATTGCGCTATGAAGTATCTAATTGCAGATTTCTAGAAAAATGTGCTAACTAACTGATCACTGAAGAGAAACGTGTAACTCTGTGAGGTGCATTCACACATTGCAACGCAGTATCTCAGAATACTTCTCTTTAGTTATTATGTGAGGATATTTCCTTTTTCACCATAGCACTCAATGTGCTCCCAAATATACCGTTGAAGAAGCCACGACAACAGTGTTAGCAAACGGTTACAAGAAGGGAAGTGTGGAACTCTGAGTGATGAAGTAACACATTAGAAAGCAATCTCTCAGAAAGTTTCTAAACAGTTTTAATGTGAGGATATTTCCTTTTTCACCGAGGGACCCTATGGGCTCCCAAATATCACTTTGCAGATCCCACGAAAAGAGTGTTAGCAAACTGCTTCCTGAAGTCAAAGTTATAAGTCCGTGAGATGAACACACAGATCAGAAAGAAGTTTCTCAGAAAGCTTCCTTCACGTTTTGAACGGATGAAATTTCCTTTATCAGCGAAGGCCTCAATGCGATCCAAGGAAGCCCTTCTCAGGTTCCTCAAAGACAGTGTTAATGGACTGCTCCACGAAACTTAAGTGTAACTCTGTGAGATGAATTCACACATCACCAAAAAGGTTCTAATAAAGCTTCTTTCTACTTATCCTCTGTGGATATATCCTTTCTCACTGTAATGTTCATTGCGCTATGAAGTATCTAATTGCAGTTTTCCAGAAAGTTGTGCTAACAAACTGATCACCGAAGAGAAACGTGTAACTCTGTGAGTTGCATTCACACATGGCAATGCAGTTTCTTAGAAAGCTTCTCTTTAGTTATTATGTGAGGATATTTCCTTTTTCACCACAGCCCTCAATGTGCTCCCAAATATACCTTTGCAGAATCCACGACAACAGTGTTAGTAAACGGTTCCAAGAAGGGAAGGGTGGAACTCTGTGTGATGAAGTAACACATCAGAAAGCAATCTCTCACAAAGTTTCTCTGTAGTTATTATGTGAGGATATTTCCTTTTTCACTATAGGCCCCTATGTGCTCCCAAATATCACTTTGCAGATTCCACGAAAATAGTGTTAGCAAACTGCTTCCTGAAATTTAAGTTATAAGTCTGTGAGATGAACTCACAGATCAGAAAGAATTTTCTCAGAAAGCTTCTTTCCCGTTTTGAACGGATGAAATTTCCTTTATCAGCGTAGGCCTCAATGCGATCCAAGGAAGCCCTTCTCAGGTTCCTCAAAGACAGTGTTTATGGACTGCTCGAGGACATAAAAGTGTAACTCTGTGAGATGAATTCACATCACCAAAAAGTTTCTAAGAAAGCTTCTTTCTAGTTTTCATCTGTGGATATATCTTTTGTCACTGTAATATTCATTGCGCTATGAAGTAACTAATTGCAGATTTCTAGAAAACTGTGCTAACAAACTGATCACTGAGAAGAAACCTGTAACTCTGTGAGTTGCATTCACACATGGCAATGCAGTTTCTCAGAAAGCTTCTCTTAATTATTATGTGAAGATATTTCCTTTTTCACCATAGCCCTCAATGTGCTCTCAAATATACCTTTGCAGAATCCACGACAACAGTGTTAGCAAACGGTTTTAAGAAGGGAAGGTTGGAACTCTGTGTGATGAAGTAACACATCAGAAAGCAATCTCTCAGAAAGTTTCTCTGTAGTTATTATGTGAGGATATTTCCTTTTTCACCATGGGCCTCTATGGGCTCCCAAATATCACTTTCCAGATTCCACGAAAGGAGTGTTAGCAAACTGCTTCCTGAAGTCTAAGTTATAAGTCTGTGAGATGAACACACAGATCAGAAAGAAGTTTCTCAGAAAGCTTCTTTCACGTTTTGAACGGATGAAATTTCCTACAAAGAACTCAAACTTATATACGAGAAAAAAACAAACAACCCCATCAAAAAGTGGGCAAAGGATATGAACAGACATTTCTCAAAAGAAGATATTCATACAGCCAACAGACACATGAAAAAATGCTCATCATCACTCACCATCAGAGAAATGCAAATCAAAACCACAATGAGATACCATGTCACACCAGTTAGAATGGCAATCATTAAGAAGTCAGGAAGCAACAGGTGTTGGAGAGGATGTGGAGAAATAGGAACACTTTTACACTGTTGGTGGGATTGTAAACTAGTTCAACCATTATGGAAAACAGTATGGCAATTCCTCAAGGATCTAGAACTAGATGTACCATATGACCCAGCCATCCCACTACTGGGTATATACCCAAAGGATTATAAATTATTCTACTACAAAGACACATGTACACGTATGTTTATTGCGGCACTATTTACAATAGCAAAGACTTGGAATCAACGCAAATGTCCATCTGTGACAGACTGGATTAAGAAAATGTGGCACATATACACCATGGAATACTATGCAGGCATAAAAAAGGATGAGTTTGCGTCCTTTGTAGGGACATGGATGCAGCTGGAAACCATCATTCTCAGCAAACTATCACAAGAAGAGAAAACCAAACACCGCATGTTCTCACTCATAGGTGGGAACTGAACAATGAGATCACTTGGACTCGGGAAGGGGAACATCACACACTGGGGCCTATCATGGGGAGGGGGGAGGGGGGAGGAGGGAGGGATTGCATTGGGGAGTTATACATGATATAAATGATGAATTGATGGGTGCTGACGAGTTGATGGGTGCAGCACACCAACATGGCATAAGTATACTTATGTAACAAACCTGCACGTTATGCACATGTACCCTAGAACTTAAAGTGTAATAAAAAATAAAAAATAAAAAAAATTAAAAAAAAAAATAAATAAAAAAAAGAAATTTCCTTTATCAGCGTAGGCCTCAATGTGATTCAAAGAAGCCCTTCTCAGGTTCCTCAAAGACAGTGTAAATGGACTGTTCCACGAAACATAAGTGTAACTCTGTGAGATGAATTCACACATCACCAAGAAGTTTCTAAGAAAGCTTCTTTCTAGTTTTCATCGGTGGATATTTCCTTTGTCACTGAAATGTTCATTGTGCTATGAAGTATCTAATTGCAGATTTCCAGAAAACTGTGCTAACAAACTGATCACTGAAGAGAAACGTGTAACTCTGTGAGTTGCATTCACACATGGCAATGCAGTTTCTCAGTTTCTCAGAAAACTTCTATTTAGTTATTATGTGAGGATATTTCCTTTTTCAAAATAGCCCTCAATGTGTTCCCAAATATACCGTTGCAGAATCCACAACAGTGTTAGCAAACTGTTCCAAGAAGGGAAGCGTGGAACTCTGTCTGATGAAGTAACACATCAGAAAGCAATCCCTGAGAACGTATCTCCGTAGTTATTATGTGAGGATATTTCCTTTTTCACCATGGGAGCCTATGGGCTCCCAAATATCACTTTCCAGATTCCACGAAAAGAGTGTTAGCAAATTGCTTCCTGAAGTCTAAGTTATAAGTCTGTGAGATGAACACACAGATCAGAAAGATGTTTCTCAGAAAGCTTCTTTCCAGTTTTGAACGGATGAAATTTCCTTTATCAGCTTAGGCCTAAATGTGATCCAAAGAAGCCCTTCTCAGGTTCCTCAAAGACAGTGTTAATGGACTGCTCCACGAAACATAAGGGTAATGCTGTGAGATGAATTCACACATAACCAAGAAGTTTCTAAAAAAGCTTCTTTCTAGTTTTCATCTGCGGATATTTCCTTTGTCACCGTAAGGTTCATTGCGCTATGAAGTATCTATATGCAGATTTCCAGGAAACTGTGCTAACAAACTAATCACTGAAGAGAAACGTGTAACTCTGTGATTTTCATTCACACATGGCAATGCAGTTTCTCAGAAAGCTTCTCTTTAGTTATTATGTGAGGATATTTCCTTTTTCACCATAGCCCTCAATGTGCTCCCAAATACACCTTTGCAGAATCCACGACAACAGTGGTAGCAAACTGTTCCAAGAAGGGAAGGTTGGAATTCTGTATGATGAAGTAACACATCAGAAAGCAATCTCTCAGAAAGTTTCTCCATAGTTATTATGTGAGGATATATCCTTTTTCACCATGGGCCCCTATGGGCTCCCAAATATCACTTTCCAGATTCCACGAAAAGAGTGTTAGTAAACTGCTTCCTGAAGTCTAAGTTATAAGTCTGTGAGATGAACACACAGATCATAAAGAATTTTCTCAGAAAGCTTCTTTCACGTGTTGAACAGATGAAATTTCCTTTATCAGCGTAGGCCTTAATGTGATCCACAGAAGCCCTTCTCAGGTTCCTCAAAGACAGTGTTAATGGACTGCTCCACGAAACATAAGTGTAACTCTGTGAGATGAATTCACACATAACCAAGAAGTTTCTAAGAAAGCTTCTTTCTGGTTTTCAACTGAGGATATTTCCTTTGTCATCGGAAGGTTCATTGCGCTATGAAGTATCTAATTGCAGATTTCCAGAAAACTGTGCTAACAAACTGATCAATGAAGAGAAACGTGTAACTCTGTGAGTTGCATTCACACATGGCAATGCAGTTTCTCAGAAAGCTTCTCTTTACTCATTATGTGAGGATATTTCCTTTTTCACCATAGCCCTCCATGTGTTCACAAATACACCTTTGCAGAATCCACGACAACAGTGTTAGCAAACGGTTCCAAGAAGGGAAGGGTGGAACTCTGTGTGATGAAGTAACTCATCAGAAAGCAATCTCTCAGAAAATTTCTCCGTAGTTATTATGTGAGGATATTTCATTTTCCACCATGGGACCCTATGGGCTCCCAAATATCACTTTGCAGGTTCCACGAAAAGAGTGTTAGCAAACTGCTTCCTGAAGTCTAAGGTATAAGTCTGTGAGATGAACTCACAGATCAGAAAGAAGTTTCTATGAAAGCTTCTTTCACGTTTTGAACGGATGAAATTTCCTTTATCAGCGTAGGCCTCTATGCGATACAAGGAAGCCCTTCTCAGTTTCCTCAAAGACAGTGTAAATGGACTGCTCCAGGAAACCTAAGTGTAACTCTGTGAGGTGAATTCACACATCACCAAGAAGTTTGTAAGAAAGCTTCTTTCTGGTTTTCATCTGTGGATATTTCCTTTGTCACCGTAAATTTCATTGCGCTATGAAGTATCTAATTCCAGATTTCCAGAAAACTGTGCTAACAAACCGATCACTGAAGAGAAACTTGTAACTCTGTGACTTGCATTCACACAAGGCAATGCAGTTTCTCAGAAAGCTTCTCTTCAGTTATTATGTGGGGTTATTTCCTTTCTCACCGTAGCCCTCAATGTGCTCCCAAATATACCTTTGCAGAATCCACGACAACAGTGTTAGCAAACGGTTCCAAGAAGGGAAGTGTGGAATTCTGTGTGATGAAGTCACACATCAGAAAGCAATCTCTCAGAAAGTTTTTCCGTAGTTATTATGTGAGGATATTTCCTTTTTCACCATGGGCCCCTATGGTCTCCTAAATATCACTTTGGAGATTCCACGAAAAGAGTGTTAGCAAACTGCTTCCTGAAGTCTAAGTTACAAGTATGTGAGATGAACTCACCGATCAGAAAGAAGTTTCTCAGAAAGCTTCTTTCACGTATTGAACGGATGAAATTTCCTTTATCAGCGTTGGAATGAAAGTGATCCGAAGAAGCCCTCATCAGGTTCCTCAAAGACAGTGTGAATGGAATGCTCCACGAAACATAAGTGTAACTCTGTGAGATGAATTCACACATCACCAAGAAGTTTCTAACAAAACTTCTGTCTGGTTTTCATCTGTGGATATTTCCTTTTTCACCGTAAGGTTCATTGCGCTATGAAGTATCTAATTGCAGTTTCCAGAAAACTGTGCTAACAAACTGATCACTGAAGAGAAACGTGTAACTCTGTGAGTTGCATTCACACATGGCAATGCAGATTCTCAGAAAGCTTCTATTTAGCTATTATGTGAGGATATTTCCTTTTTCACCATAGCCCTCAATGTGCTCCCAAATATACCTTTGCAGAATCCACGACAACAATGTTAGCAAACGGATCCAAGAAGGGAAGTGTGGAACTCTGTGTGATGAAGTAACACATCAGAGAGCAATCTCTCAGAAAGTTTCTCCATAGTTCTTATGTGAGGATATTTCCTTTTTCACCATGGGCCCTATGGTCTCCCATATATCACTTTGCAGATTCCACGAAAAGAGTGTTAGCAAACTGCTTCCTGAAGTCTAAGTTACAAGTCGGTGAGATGAACTCACCGATCAGAAAGAAGTTTCTCAGAAAGCTTCTTTCATGTTTTGAACGGATGAAATTTCCTTTATCTGCGTAGGCCTCAATGTGATCCAAAGAAGCCCTTCTCAGGTTCCTCCAAGACAGTGGTAATGGACTGCTCCACGAAACATAAGTGTAATTCTGTGAGAAGAATTCACACATCACCAAGATGTTTCTAAGAAAGCTTCTTTCTGGTTTTCATCTGTGGATATTTCCTTTGTCACCGTAAGGTTCATTGCGCTATGAAGTATCTAATGCAGATTTCCAGAAAACTGTGCTAACAAACTGATCACTGAAGAGAAACGTGTACCTCTGTGAGTTGCATTCACACATGGCAATGTAGTTTTTCAGAAGGCTTCTCTTTAGTTATTATGTGAGCATATTTCCTTTTTCACCATCGCCCTCAATGTGCTCCCAAATATACCTTTGCAGAAACAACGACAACAGTGTTAGCAAACGGTTCCAAGAAGGGAAGTGTGGAATTCTATGTGATGAAGTCACACATCAGAAAGCAATCTCTCAGAAAGTTTCTCCATACTTATTATGTGAGGATATTTACTTTTTTACCATGTTCCCCTATGGGCTCCCAAATATCACTTTGCAGATTCCACGAAAAGAGTGTTAGCAAACTGCTTCCTGAAGTCTAATTATAAGTCTGTGAGATGAACACACAGATCAGAAAGAAGTTTCTCAGAAACTTCTTTCACGTTTTGAAAGGATGAAATTTCCTTTATCAGCGTAGGCCTCAATGTGATGCAAATATGCCTTCTCAGGGTCCTCAAAGACAGTGTTAATAGACTGCTCCACGAAACATAAGTGTAACTCTGTGAGATGAATTCACACATCACCAAGAAGTTTGTAAGAAAGCTGCTTTCTAGTTTTCATCTGTGGATATTGCCTTTGTCACCGTAAGGTTCGTTGCGCTATGAAGTATCTAATTGCAGATTTCCAGAAAACTGTGCTAACAAACTGATCACTGAAGAGAAACGTGTAACTCTGTTAGTTGCATTCACACATGACAATGCATTTTCTCAGAAAGCTTCTATTTAGTTATTATGTGAGGATATTTCCTTTTTCACCATAGCCCTTAATGTGCTCCCAAATATACCTTTGCAGAATCCATGACAACAGTGTTAGCAACGGTTCCAAGAAGGGTAGGGTGGAACTCTGTGTGATGAAGTAACACATCAGAAAGCAATCTCTCAGAAAGTTTCTCCGTAGTTATTATTTGAGGATATTTCCTTTTTCTCACATGGGCCCCTATGGTCTCCCAAATATCACTTTGCAGATTCCACGAAAAGAGTGTTAGCAAACTATTTCCTGAAGTCTAAGTTAAAGTCCTGTGAGATGAACTCACCGATCAGAAAGTAGTTTCTCAGAAAGTTTCTTTCACGTTTTGACCGGAGGAAATTTCCTTTCTCAGCTTAGGCCTAGATGCGATCCAAGGAAGCCCTTCCCAGGTTCCTAAAAGACAGTGTTAATGGACTGCTCCATGAAACATAAGTGTAACTCTGTGAGATGAATTCACACATCACCAAAAGGTTCTAAGAAAGCTTCTTTCTAGTTTTCATCTGTGGATATTTCCTTTGTCACCGTAAGGTTCATTGCGCTATGAAGTATCTAATTGCAGATTTCCAGAAAACTGTGCTAACAAACTGATCACTGAAGAGAAACGTGTAACTCTGTGAGATGC